>NC_052061.1:49431724-49434224 GCF_903992535.2 Arvicola amphibius
GTTGATATCTGGCATCCCATCCCGCCGGAAACAAGCCCACCAGCCGAGCGAGCCCGAGAGGGCACCAGTGCGTGGGCGCTGCCACTCGTGCACGCGCGCATGCCCGTACGCACTCGAGCCAGCGCACAAGCACACACACACACACACACACACTCGCGTACGCAGAAACACACTCAAGCACGCGTGTATGCACGCACGCGATCGGAGCCTACAGACAGACACACAAGCAGGTAGTAGACACCCAGACGCACATCCACACACGCATGCACGCACAGCACATGCAGACCCACACGAACGTGCGCGCACACACACGCACACACACGCACACACACGCACACACACACCATGCTTGCGAGAATGCACACACTCCCGAGCAGACAGACACAAAAGCAGGCAACACCCCAGACACACAGACGCACGAGCATGCACGCACAACACACACACACACAAACACAAAGGCGCCTAACGTGGCCTACACGACCACACGTGCAGCCACATGGGGCCACTCCCATAAGCACGCACATTGCACATTACACACAGGCAAGCAGGCACACAGGCACGCAGGTGGGCGTACGGGCCATCCCCGGGAGTGGGTGGGAGGAGCCTGCTCGCTCTTAGACTGCTTCCACCGGGTGCGTTGCGTGGAGGGGGCGTGGCGATCTCTTCCTAAAGACGGACGCAGTGTTGTGCTGTGCGGGGGCTGCTCTGCCAGGCGCCCCCGCCCCTCGTCCCTCGCTTTCGCTCCCGAGGGCATGCCGGTGCCCGTCCAGCTCCCACCCGTGACACCCACCCCACGCAGCCCGCGCCGAGGTCCCGCAGGAAGGCAGGTCGGTGGTGT
This sequence comes from Arvicola amphibius, assembly GCF_903992535.2. Taxonomy (NCBI): domain Eukaryota; kingdom Metazoa; phylum Chordata; class Mammalia; order Rodentia; family Cricetidae; genus Arvicola; species Arvicola amphibius. Next base: position 49,432,563 of record NC_052061.1, read on the forward strand.
GTTTGGAGTCCTGCCCCCTGGGCTGTCCCAGGTGGGTGGATTTGGAACCTTGGGAGAGGTGGGCCCTCTTTCCGGGCTGCGGATCGTCCTGGTGGTGTCCTGGTCCTGGTCCTGGCTGGGCCTCGGCCCGCGATCGCGAAGGCCAAAGGGGCCAAAAGGGGAGAATTAAGAAAGAAAAAAGCCTACAGCACCCGGTATTCCCAGGCGGTCTCCCATCCAAGTACTAACCAGGCCCGACCCTGCTTAGCTTCCGAGATCAGACGAGATCGGGCGCGTTCAGGGTGGTATGGCCGTAGACGGAGGCGTGTTCTCGCTGTGCTGCCCCAAGAGCCTGCCGCAACCCTGGCCCGCGCTCCTGCACGCCAGCCCGCACCCACGCCCCCACGCCCTCCGCAGTGCTTTCTCGCGGTCAGGAGAAACCTTGGTTCTCTCTTTGGAACTTGGAATGCCAGCTTCTAAGATTCCAGTTCTGTCCCATGCCCACCCCCACCCCCACCCCCAGTCCCAACCCTATCCCCTATCGCCAGCCAGCCAGCGGGGCCATCCAGTCCCCCATTGAAGATGCCTCCACGGCACGGCGCCCTGCCCTTGCGGGAGAAGAGAGAAAGATAGGCTGTCCAGCGTGGAAGATGATGCTCCTGGGCCGACCGGTGGGGCCGGGGGGACTTGGAACTTGGGTCTTGGCGCTCTCTGCTCGTGGACGTGGACGGTGGGGGCGGCGGGGGCCTGGGGCGGGGGGGGGCAGGTCCCGGGCCAGAACGCTCTTGGGCTATGTATGCTTATTTCCACCGGGCCACCCGGCATCCGCCACCTACCGCTCCTTCCATCAAGGAAGAATCAAGAAGGCGCGTCTGTCTGTTCCTTCTGCACCCACCTCTGGGGTTGAGCGGGACCTTCTTGCGGCTGGACTGTCATAAGGATGCTGTCGGCTAGCATCTGAAACCCACAGCACAGCACAGCACAGCACAGCACAGCCCTCTGCGGCTTGGCTCCGGGTGATCGATGGTTCCACCGGAGGGCTTAGTGGAACAGCGCCTGAGCGTCCAGCTTCTTGACTCCATGCCCATCTTGGACCTCGGTGCTTGGCCTCCACCTCACAGATTCCATCCCTGCGCCCAGGCCTTGGCCCCTCAGGTTGGGTTCAGGAGGCAACCAACTGTTGATATCTGGCATCCCATCCCGCCGGAAACAAGCCCACCAGCCGAGCGAGCCCGAGAGGGCACCAGTGCGTGGGCGCTGCCACTCGTGCACGCGCGCATGCCCGTACGCACTCGAGCCAGCGCACAAGCACACACACACACACACACACACTCGCGTACGCAGAAACACACTCAAGCACGCGTGTATGCACGCACGCGATCGGAGCCTACAGACAGACACACAAGCAGGTAGTAGACACCCAGACGCACATCCACACACGCATGCACGCACAGCACATGCAGACCCACACGAACGTGCGCGCACACACACGCACACACACGCACACACACGCACACACACACCATGCTTGCGAGAATGCACACACTCCCGAGCAGACAGACACAAAAGCAGGCAACACCCCAGACACACAGACGCACGAGCATGCACGCACAACACACACACACACAAACACAAAGGCGCCTAACGTGGCCTACACGACCACACGTGCAGCCACATGGGGCC
>NC_052061.1:49439224-49447209 GCF_903992535.2 Arvicola amphibius
TCAAGGAAGAATCAAGAAGGCGCGTCTGTCTGTTCCTTCTGCACCCACCTCTGGGGTTGAGCGGGACCTTCTTGCGGCTGGACTGTCATAAGGATGCTGTCGGCTAGCATCTGAAACCCACAGCACAGCACAGCACAGCACAGCACAGCCCTCTGCGGCTTGGCTCCGGGTGATCGATGGTTCCACCGGAGGGCTTAGTGGAACAGCGCCTGAGCGTCCAGCTTCTTGACTCCATGCCCATCTTGGACCTCGGTGCTTGGCCTCCACCTCACAGATTCCATCCCTGCGCCCAGGCCTTGGCCCCTCAGGTTGGGTTCAGGAGGCAACCAACTGTTGATATCTGGCATCCCATCCCGCCGGAAACAAGCCCACCAGCCGAGCGAGCCCGAGAGGGCACCAGTGCGTGGGCGCTGCCACTCGTGCACGCGCGCATGCCCGTACGCACTCGAGCCAGCGCACAAGCACACACACACACACACACACACTCGCGTACGCAGAAACACACTCAAGCACGCGTGTATGCACGCACGCGATCGGAGCCTACAGACAGACACACAAGCAGGTAGTAGACACCCAGACGCACATCCACACACGCATGCACGCACAGCACATGCAGACCCACACGAACGTGCGCGCACACACACGCACACACACGCACACACACGCACACACACACCATGCTTGCGAGAATGCACACACTCCCGAGCAGACAGACACAAAAGCAGGCAACACCCCAGACACACAGACGCACGAGCATGCACGCACAACACACACACACACAAACACAAAGGCGCCTAACGTGGCCTACACGACCACACGTGCAGCCACATGGGGCCACTCCCATAAGCACGCACATTGCACATTACACACAGGCAAGCAGGCACACAGGCACGCAGGTGGGCGTACGGGCCATCCCCGGGAGTGGGTGGGAGGAGCCTGCTCGCTCTTAGACTGCTTCCACCGGGTGCGTTGCGTGGAGGGGGCGTGGCGATCTCTTCCTAAAGACGGACGCAGTGTTGTGCTGTGCGGGGGCTGCTCTGCCAGGCGCCCCCGCCCCTCGTCCCTCGCTTTCGCTCCCGAGGGCATGCCGGTGCCCGTCCAGCTCCCACCCGTGACACCCACCCCACGCAGCCCGCGCCGAGGTCCCGCAGGAAGGCAGGTCGGTGGTGTGTTTGGAGTCCTGCCCCCTGGGCTGTCCCAGGTGGGTGGATTTGGAACCTTGGGAGAGGTGGGCCCTCTTTCCGGGCTGCGGATCGTCCTGGTGGTGTCCTGGTCCTGGTCCTGGCTGGGCCTCGGCCCGCGATCGCGAAGGCCAAAGGGGCCAAAAGGGGAGAATTAAGAAAGAAAAAAGCCTACAGCACCCGGTATTCCCAGGCGGTCTCCCATCCAAGTACTAACCAGGCCCGACCCTGCTTAGCTTCCGAGATCAGACGAGATCGGGCGCGTTCAGGGTGGTATGGCCGTAGACGGAGGCGTGTTCTCGCTGTGCTGCCCCAAGAGCCTGCCGCAACCCTGGCCCGCGCTCCTGCACGCCAGCCCGCACCCACGCCCCCACGCCCTCCGCAGTGCTTTCTCGCGGTCAGGAGAAACCTTGGTTCTCTCTTTGGAACTTGGAATGCCAGCTTCTAAGATTCCAGTTCTGTCCCATGCCCACCCCCACCCCCAGTCCCAACCCTATCCCCTATCGCCAGCCAGCCAGCGGGGCCATCCAGTCCCCCATTGAAGATGCCTCCACGGCACGGCGCCCTGCCCTTGCGGGAGAAGAGAGAAAGATAGGCTGTCCAGCGTGGAAGATGATGCTCCTGGGCCGACCGGTGGGGCCGGGGGGACTTGGAACTTGGGTCTTGGCGCTCTCTGCTCGTGGACGTGGACGGTGGGGGCGGCGGGGGCCTGGGGGGGGGGGGGGGCAGGTCCCGGGCCAGAACGCTCTTGGGCTATGTATGCTTATTTCCACCGGCCACCCGGCAATCCGCCACCTACCGCTCCTTCCATCAAGGAAGAATCAAGAAGGCGCGTCTGTCTGTTCCTTCTGCACCCACCTCTGGGGTTGAGCGGGACCTTCTTGCGGCTGGACTGTCATAAGGATGCTGTCGGCTAGCATCTGAAACCCACAGCACAGCACAGCACAGCACAGCACAGCCCTCTGCGGCTTGGCTCCGGGTGATCGATGGTTCCACCGGAGGGCTTAGTGGAACAGCGCCTGAGCGTCCAGCTTCTTGACTCCATGCCCATCTTGGACCTCGGTGCTTGGCCTCCACCTCACAGATTCCATCCCTGCGCCCAGGCCTTGGCCCCTCAGGTTGGGTTCAGGAGGCAACCAACTGTTGATATCTGGCATCCCATCCCGCCGGAAACAAGCCCACCAGCCGAGCGAGCCCGAGAGGGCACCAGTGCGTGGGCGCTGCCACTCGTGCACGCGCGCATGCCCGTACGCACTCGAGCCAGCGCACAAGCACACACACACACACACACACTCGCGTACGCAGAAACACACTCAAGCACGCGTGTATGCACGCACGCGATCGGAGCCTACAGACAGACACACAAGCAGGTAGTAGACACCCAGACGCACATCCACACACGCATGCACGCACAGCACATGCAGACCCACACGAACGTGCGCGCACACACACGCACACACACGCACACACACGCACACACACACCATGCTTGCGAGAATGCACACACTCCCGAGCAGACAGACACAAAAGCAGGCAACACCCCAGACACACAGACGCACGAGCATGCACGCACAACACACACACACACAAACACAAAGGCGCCTAACGTGGCCTACACGACCACACGTGCAGCCACATGGGGCCACTCCCATAAGCACGCACATTGCACATTACACACAGGCAAGCAGGCACACAGGCACGCAGGTGGGCGTACGGGCCATCCCCGGGAGTGGGTGGGAGGAGCCTGCTCGCTCTTAGACTGCTTCCACCGGGTGCGTTGCGTGGAGGGGGCGTGGCGATCTCTTCCTAAAGACGGACGCAGTGTTGTGCTGTGCGGGGGCTGCTCTGCCAGGCGCCCCCGCCCCTCGTCCCTCGCTTTCGCTCCCGAGGGCATGCCGGTGCCCGTCCAGCTCCCACCCGTGACACCCACCCCACGCAGCCCGCGCCGAGGTCCCGCAGGAAGGCAGGTCGGTGGTGTGTTTGGCGTCCTGCCCCCTGGGCTGTCCCAGGTGGGTGGATTTGGAACCTTGGGAGAGGTGGGCCCTCTTTCCGGGCTGCGGATCGTCCTGGTGGTGTCCTGGTCCTGGTCCTGGCTGGGCCTCGGCCCGCGATCGCGAAGGCCAAAGGGGCCAAAAGGGGAGAATTAAGAAAGAAAAAAGCCTACAGCACCCGGTATTCCCAGGCGGTCTCCCATCCAAGTACTAACCAGGCCCGACCCTGCTTAGCTTCCGAGATCAGACGAGATCGGGCGCGTTCAGGGTGGTATGGCCGTAGACGGAGGCGTGTTCTCGCTGTGCTGCCCCAAGAGCCTGCCGCAACCCTGGCCCGCGCCCCTGCACGCCAGCCCGCACCCACGCCCCCACGCCCTCCGCAGTGCTTTCTCGCGGTCAGGAGAAACCTTGGTTCTCTCTTTGGAACTTGGAATGCCAGCTTCTAAGATTCCAGTTCTGTCCCATGCCCCCCCCCCCCCCCCAGTCCCAACCCTATCCCCTATCGCCAGCCAGCCAGCGGGGCCATCCAGTCCCCCATTGAAGATGCCTCCACGGCACGGCGCCCTGCCCTTGCGGGAGAAGAGAGAAAGATAGGCTGTCCAGCGTGGAAGATGATGCTCCTGGGCCGACCGGTGGGGCCGGGGGGACTTGGAACTTGGGTCTTGGCGCTCTCTGCTCGTGGACGTGGACGGTGGGGGCGGCGGGGGCCTGGGGGGGGGGGGGGGCAGGTCCCGGGCCAGAACGCTCTTGGGCTATGTATGCTTATTTCCACCGGGCCACCCGGCATCCGCCACCTACCGCTCCTTCCATCAAGGAAGAATCAAGAAGGCGCGTCTGTCTGTTCCTTCTGCACCCACCTCTGGGGTTGAGCGGGACCTTCTTGCGGCTGGACTGTCATAAGGATGCTGTCGGCTAGCATCTGAAACCCACAGCACAGCACAGCACAGCACAGCACAGCCCTCTGCGGCTTGGCTCCGGGTGATCGATGGTTCCACCGGAGGGCTTAGTGGAACAGCGCCTGAGCGTCCAGCTTCTTGACTCCATGCCCATCTTGGACCTCGGTGCTTGGCCTCCACCTCACAGATTCCATCCCTGCGCCCAGGCCTTGGCCCCTCAGGTTGGGTTCAGGAGGCAACCAACTGTTGATATCTGGCATCCCATCCCGCCGGAAACAAGCCCACCAGCCGAGCGAGCCCGAGAGGGCACCAGTGCGTGGGCGCTGCCACTCGTGCACGCGCGCATGCCCGTACGCACTCGAGCCAGCGCACAAGCACACACACACACACACACACACTCGCGTACGCAGAAACACACTCAAGCACGCGTGTATGCACGCACGCGATCGGAGCCTACAGACAGACACACAAGCAGGTAGTAGACACCCAGACGCACATCCACACACGCATGCACGCACAGCACATGCAGACCCACACGAACGTGCGCGCACACACACGCACACACACGCACACACACGCACACACACACCATGCTTGCGAGAATGCACACACTCCCGAGCAGACAGACACAAAAGCAGGCAACACCCCAGACACACAGACGCACGAGCATGCACGCACAACACACACACACACAAACACAAAGGCGCCTAACGTGGCCTACACGACCACACGTGCAGCCACATGGGGCCACTCCCATAAGCACGCACATTGCACATTACACACAGGCAAGCAGGCACACAGGCACGCAGGTGGGCGTACGGGCCATCCCCGGGAGTGGGTGGGAGGAGCCTGCTCGCTCTTAGACTGCTTCCACCGGGTGCGTTGCGTGGAGGGGGCGTGGCGATCTCTTCCTAAAGACGGACGCAGTGTTGTGCTGTGCGGGGGCTGCTCTGCCAGGCGCCCCCGCCCCTCGTCCCTCGCTTTCGCTCCCGAGGGCATGCCGGTGCCCGTCCAGCTCCCACCCGTGACACCCACCCCACGCAGCCCGCGCCGAGGTCCCGCAGGAAGGCAGGTCGGTGGTGTGTTTGGAGTCCTGCCCCCTGGGCTGTCCCAGGTGGGTGGATTTGGAACCTTGGGAGAGGTGGGCCCTCTTTCCGGGCTGCGGATCGTCCTGGTGGTGTCCTGGTCCTGGTCCTGGCTGGGCCTCGGCCCGCGATCGCGAAGGCCAAAGGGGCCAAAAGGGGAGAATTAAGAAAGAAAAAAGCCTACAGCACCCGGTATTCCCAGGCGGTCTCCCATCCAAGTACTAACCAGGCCCGACCCTGCTTAGCTTCCGAGATCAGACGAGATCGGGCGCGTTCAGGGTGGTATGGCCGTAGACGGAGGCGTGTTCTCGCTGTGCTGCCCCAAGAGCCTGCCGCAACCCTGGCCCGCGCTCCTGCACGCCAGCCCGCACCCACGCCCCCACGCCCTCCGCAGTGCTTTCTCGCGGTCAGGAGAAACCTTGGTTCTCTCTTTGGAACTTGGAATGCCAGCTTCTAAGATTCCAGTTCTGTCCCATGCCCACCCCCACCCCCAGTCCCAACCCTATCCCCTATCGCCAGCCAGCCAGCGGGGCCATCCAGTCCCCCATTGAAGATGCCTCCACGGCACGGCGCCCTGCCCTTGCGGGAGAAGAGAGAAAGATAGGCTGTCCAGCGTGGAAGATGATGCTCCTGGGCCGACCGGTGGGGCCGGGGGGACTTGGAACTTGGGTCTTGGCGCTCTCTGCTCGTGGACGTGGACGGTGGGGGCGGCGGGGGCCTGGGGCGGGGGGGGGGGCAGGTCCCGGGCCAGAACGCTCTTGGGCTATGTATGCTTATTTCCACCGGGCCACCCGGCATCCGCCACCTACCGCTCCTTCCATCAAGGAAGAATCAAGAAGGCGCGTCTGTCTGTTCCTTCTGCACCCACCTCTGGGGTTGAGCGGGACCTTCTTGCGGCTGGACTGTCATAAGGATGCTGTCGGCTAGCATCTGAAACCCACAGCACAGCACAGCACAGCACAGCCCTCTGCGGCTTGGCTCCGGGTGATCGATGGTTCCACCGGAGGGCTTAGTGGAACAGCGCCTGAGCGTCCAGCTTCTTGACTCCATGCCCATCTTGGACCTCGGTGCTTGGCCTCCACCTCACAGATTCCATCCCTGCGCCCAGGCCTTGGCCCCTCAGGTTGGGTTCAGGAGGCAACCAACTGTTGATATCTGGCATCCCATCCCGCCGGAAACAAGCCCACCAGCCGAGCGAGCCCGAGAGGGCACCAGTGCGTGGGCGCTGCCACTCGTGCACGCGCGCATGCCCGTACGCACTCGAGCCAGCGCACAAGCACACACACACACACACACACACACACTCGCGTACGCAGAAACACACTCAAGCACGCGTGTATGCACGCACGCGATCGGAGCCTACAGACAGACACACAAGCAGGTAGTAGACACCCAGACGCACATCCACACACGCATGCACGCACAGCACATGCAGACCCACACGAACGTGCGCGCACACACACGCACACACACGCACACACACGCACACACACACCATGCTTGCGAGAATGCACACACTCCCGAGCAGACAGACACAAAAGCAGGCAACACCCCAGACACACAGACGCACGAGCATGCACGCACAACACACACACACACAAACACAAAGGCGCCTAACGTGGCCTACACGACCACACGTGCAGCCACATGGGGCCACTCCCATAAGCACGCACATTGCACATTACACACAGGCAAGCAGGCACACAGGCACGCAGGTGGGCGTACGGGCCATCCCCGGGAGTGGGTGGGAGGAGCCTGCTCGCTCTTAGACTGCTTCCACCGGGTGCGTTGCGTGGAGGGGGCGTGGCGATCTCTTCCTAAAGACGGACGCAGTGTTGTGCTGTGCGGGGGCTGCTCTGCCAGGCGCCCCCGCCCCTCGTCCCTCGCTTTCGCTCCCGAGGGCATGCCGGTGCCCGTCCAGCTCCCACCCGTGACACCCACCCCACGCAGCCCGCGCCGAGGTCCCGCAGGAAGGCAGGTCGGTGGTGTGTTTGGAGTCCTGCCCCCTGGGCTTGTCCCAGGTGGGTGGATTTGGAACCTTGGGAGAGGTGGGCCCTCTTTCCGGGCTGCGGATCGTCCTGGTGGTGTCCTGGTCCTGGTCCTGGCTGGGCCTCGGCCCGCGATCGCGAAGGCCAAAGGGGCCAAAAGGGGAGAATTAAGAAAGAAAAAAGCCTACAGCACCCGGTATTCCCAGGCGGTCTCCCATCCAAGTACTAACCAGGCCCGACCCTGCTTAGCTTCCGAGATCAGACGAGATCGGGCGCGTTCAGGGTGGTATGGCCGTAGACGGAGGCGTGTTCTCGCTGTGCTGCCCCAAGAGCCTGCCGCAACCCTGGCCCGCGCTCCTGCACGCCAGCCCGCACCCACGCCCCCACGCCCTCCGCAGTGCTTTCTCGCGGTCAGGAGAAACCTTGGTTCTCTCTTTGGAACTTGGAATGCCAGCTTCTAAGATTCCAGTTCTGTCCCATGCCCACCCCCAGCCCCAGTCCCAACCCTATCCCCTATCGCCAGCCAGCCAGCGGGGCCATCCAGTCCCCCATTGAAGATGCCTCCACGGCACGGCGCCCTGCCCTTGCGGGAGAAGAGAGAAAGATAGGCTGTCCAGCGTGGAAGATGATGCTCCTGGGCCGACCGGTGGGGCCGGGGGGACTTGGAACTTGGGTCTTGGCGCTCTCTGCTCGTGGACGTGGACGGTGGGGGCGGCGGGGGCCTGGGGCGGGGGGGGGGCAGGTCCCGGGCCAGAACGCTCTTGGGCTATGTATGCTTATTTCCACCGGGCCACCCGGCATCCGCCACCTACCGCTCCTTCCATCAAGGAAGAATCAAGAAGGC